>NC_056728.1:1447050923-1447088423 GCF_019279795.1 Protopterus annectens
AGAGCATTTGAGCATTTGTCTTGAGAACATCCAACTCACTAGCACTCTGCCTGTGTTCTCTATGTAAGTTTATTTTAGAGCTGTATTTTCTCTTAGATATAGCTAGGAACTAGGTAGATTTTTTCTGTATTGATGTCAGAACATTTCTACTGTATTATTTTAAGTATTTCTATGTGATTTCTGAACTCTTGACTAGCACTGTGTAGTAAGAAGTATTGTCTTGTGTTTTTATTCTTTATTATTAAGTATTTTTAAACCTTTTAACTGTGACTGTTTTGTGTAGAGATAATTTAAGCTCTAAGAGTACATTGCATATATTTAGTGATATTGTACAAAGCCAGTGCAATAGCCTTGCTGTTCAGTCACACTTACCATTTGGACAATAATATTACACAGTATAATTGGACACCCTTTCATAAGGACCTTTTTAGTAGCTGATAAATATTAGTGGGTGGTGGCAAGTGGAACTTCCGCATAGTCTGGGTAAAAGCGGGACAGCTGAAGAACCTGTGCCAGCCTTCTCCAGGAGTGTCTGTGTGGTTGTATATAAATAGCTCTTGTCTTAAAGTGTGTGTGTGTGTCAGCTACTTAGGCAGGGACATGAAGCACTGGTTGGACAGAGAGGGTGCTGGAGGTTTTAGCCTGCTCACTAGGCTGAGATCTGGACCCTATAGTTGTGCCAGTGTGGAGTTTTATTGGGGACCTGGAGAGAAAGGGAGAAACCAGCTCCTGACTGACTGTGATCTCTGTGTACTCTTAAGGGAAATTGTACTTTACTGTGTGTGTATTTATTATCCTTTCCCTATATGGACACCCCTCACTGGTGTTAGTGATGAGGATTGAGGCTCCTTGATTGCTGGGCCAGTGCACAGGCATCACAATAACCATGCACAGCTACCAAGTAGTTAAAATTGGTAGAGGGGTTGCTTTAAAGTAAAATGTGTTACAAGATGTATAATTGCCATTCATAAAGTACTAAATGTAAAATTCAAACAGCAAAAAATCAGATGCCTGGGTACATTAAGGAATGAGTGCCGTGTGTGATACATATATTATTGGATGACTAGTGAATGTAATGCCCCTCAGGCTTGTGCCCCACAAGACCCCTAGATGTGTAGTAATAGAGTAATACCTGTATATGCCCATTCCCTGCCTTATTTCACATATATATGGATTGCTCACCTTTTGTTGAATGGGCACAAGATGAATATCCATTTGGGTAGCACCATTTGGTCCTCTAAGTTAGTTGATGTCTGAGTGATTGACAGTCTGCAAGTTGAGGAATATTCCTTTTCCCCAAAATGGTACCATCTTGGAGTTAGTATATATAATTAGCAGGGGGGTGCAAAACCACCTATTACTGTTTTTGCTTGCTCTAGGGGTTAATCTCCATTGCAGCACAGCTGACCCAATGTTTGCAGAAAGACATAGTTGAGAAGAAGGTAGATATCAGGAAAAAGTCAAAGTGGGCTTTCCTAGACCTGGAGAAAGCATATGACAGGTTTCAAGGAAGATGATTTGGGCAATCCTGTGATGGTTATTGGTCTCAGAAACACTAGTAGAATTAATGTAAGCTATATACAAGCCCTCAATGACAAAAGTAAGAACAGTGTTATGACTTACAGAGGAGTTCCCAGTGCGAGTGGGTGAACAACAGGGTCAGCTCTGAGAGTCTTCTTTTCATACTGATGATTATTACTATGAATATTGTATACAGCTTGCTCTAATTTTACTAAAGTTTCTGGGACTACCAACCATCACTAGATTGCTTCCCAAGCAAATGGGTGTGGCATTACAAGCAGACTCTGAACAAGAACTTCAGCAAATGGTAAGCCAATGGGTATTTGAAGAGAAGGTTGAGGTATGGTTGAGGAGAAGAGAAGTCTAAATGATGAGGTCAAAGCTAGAATCAGAGGGGCTGCAGGCAAGAGGCCCAGAGTGTCAGGGGTAGTGTATTACAGTAGAATGCAAAAGAAGCTGAAAAATAAGGTGTACAAAATAGTGGTGTGACCAGTACAACTTTATGGTACAGAAACCTCGGCAGTAGAGGAAAAGCAGTTAAGGAAACTAGACGTGGTAGTTATGAAACACCTGGGATGGGTGGTAGGATGCACACTGCAGAACAGACAAAGAAATGATGAAATTAGAGCAGAAGCCCAAGTAGCTCTAATTGCAATGAAGATCAAAGAGAAGAGATTATAGTTGTTCAGACACGTCTGTAGAAAAGACGAAGAGAATCCGCTGAAGAACAGACAATAAGAAGGTAAAAGGAAATAAGGGCATCCAGCAGAGATGAATGTAGTGTGTGAAAGAAGATTTGTGATGGTCAGGTACTTCTATCAAAGAAGGTAGGAGAGTGGCATTGAATAGAGAGAGAGATGGCTCCAATAGGTGTAGTCATAACTTGACGTATTACTGAAGACGCTGGAGGTGGGGGAGTGGGGGGGGGTTCTTGATGAACATATATGAAATCAGATCAGTTGGTCAGACTAAATGGACTGGATGTTGCCTTGAAAGAATAGGTCTTGTTATAAAACAATTAAATGGCATGCAGTGCATTTTGTCCGCGGCTAAGCAATATGTTGTAATAAATACAGTCAGCTGCAAGTGCATCTCCTTATACATTTCTGCTAAGTGGTGTTCATGATCAAAGTGATATAATCATTTTTTCTACAGCTGTACCTTATGAAAAGATCCTGTTACATATGTATGTATATCTGCACCATATAAGAAAAACTTATTATTAACATAGAATTGCAAAATATACATTAGTTACACAAATCTCGTAAAACATATGTGTTACACATTCATTTTAGAATGTTACACATACGTGAATGTCCCTTACTGCATTCAGCTTCTTCCTTCAATGAATATTTCATACGGTTTACTATTGAAATTGCGAACGGCACTTAGGCGACAGTCGGATAGTCGAACGTATAAGGTCGTAAACACGGATGTCGAAGACATAATAATCAATCTAGGAACGGTTTTAACATGGGTTGAGGTAGGGAAGATGTTTGTAGTAGGGAATAATACTGAACACCTACCTCGACCCATGTTAAAACCGTTCCTAGATTGATTATTTTGTCTTCGACATCCGTGTTTATGACCTTATACGTTCGACTATCCGACTGTTGCCCAAGTGCCGTTCGCAATTTCAATAGTAAACCATTTCATACATATATACCGTATTATGGTAAATATGTGTCTTCAACATCTGCATACTACTTCAAACGATAATTTGCGCAAACATTTCTGAACAGTAGTAAGATGTATTGTGTCTATGTGTATGTACAAGGCTTGCATGGTTGCTATAAAAATTACACATACCCCCTGAGATTCATTAACAATTGTGTATACATCACACTAAGTCAACACAACTTGTGAGCAGTGCTTACTGAATATGAAATCAGATAAAGAAGCCTTGCATTTAGCAGGTCCTATCCATGGCCAGCACAAATATTAACGGCCATGAAAAGGTACACAAGCCTCAAACACACAATATACACAAAAAATGTTGCCTGTAGACAAATCTATTGACTAAACATGTGCAGACATTATATTACAAAGCAAGGACAAGTTTAATGAAAGAAGCAAGATTCAGGGGAAGTAAACAGGGAAACTACTCAAATGTAACGTGGTTATTGCATAAACTAGAAGCAGTGGAAGCTAAATGGGTAAAACGTACTCAGATAATTATAATGTGATTAGCTCACAAAGATAATTTTTTCCAAAAATAATTTGTATTGATTCAATGAAAAGTAATCTTCTGTACTTTATTAACTCAAGTCAATAAATAAAAATGAGCATGCTGACAAAGGATGTGAGAAGGACACAAAGCATGAGAGCAACAAATAGGAGTAAATTGATAAGTGTTAATAAAAAGCTGAGTTGAGATAATGGTTAGCAAGGAGACTAGATACATTGAGGATGTTTACATGCACTATAGTTACTGAATATCAGATGTGTATACAGAAAGTTATTTCAGGTAACTGACACACTATCAGTACTGCTGTATTCTCCACTTTATCATGTATAAACAAATATAATGAGCCCTACAGCTGTTGTGCACATCACAAAGGGGCACGTCTTTGCCAGTTGTTGTCACTTGTAACTATAGAAAAGGGGGTATTGTACCTGTTAACATATATTAGCCAAGCATGTCTTGTATATTAATGTAAATTATAAACATTCATATAATTATAGTTGAAAACATAAATGCACAGTCATCGCTATACATGTTCAGTGGCATGCTCAGTAATATTTGTGTTACTCACATGATTGTATTGAGAATGCCTAGCTACACATTTATAGCAAGTGTACTGAACTACTCTGCCATCAGAGCACATACTGTGGGAGTTGTCAAAGGTAATAAATTAAATCCTCATGACTGATGTTAGATCACACATATAGATTAAAGAATTGTAAGTCTGTCATTGCATTTGTGTACGAAGGAAACAATACTGATGGTTTTAGAGCATTGTAGACACTTGTGAAAGTGTGAAAATACTGAGAAGGATCACGGTCACCAGTGCAGTAAAACTAATATTGTTATTAAGTGATGAAAAAAGCAATCCTTAAGCAACCTGCATGTTGCGAATGGTAGAAAGTTAGTGACTGAACATGCATGTCGTGCATGTACAGTATGTACCAAAATAAAGATGGGACTTGACACATACACAGATGTGTCACATTGATCAGGATATAAAAAGAATAATAATCTGATATATATATATATATATATATATATATATATATATACACACACACACACACACACACAAACACACGCACACACACACACACACACACACATTGAGAGAGAGAGAGAGAGACAGATATGGGGCTACTTCTAAATTTCAAACTTTCAGAACATCGAATTGCTTATGGCTGAGACCATAAGATCAACATTTTGAAAGTTCAAACCATTTAAATGGAGATCGCTGTATAGCACGAAACAGTATATTTACCGTTTTTCTCACTGCAGTGTGATCTCAGAGTTAGTATACTTAATTAGCAGGTAATGTGGGGGGCACAGGAAAGCTTGCCCCTCTGCAAAAATGTAACAATTTTTTTTTTTTTTTAACTTTTGAACATTCAAAATGTCGATCTTATGGTCTCAACTATAAGCAATTAAACATTCCGAAAGTTAGAAATTTAGAAGTAGATCCATACATATACATATACTCACACACACACACACACACACACACACACACACACACACACATATATATATATATATATATATATATATATATATATATATATATACATACACACACACTTTATCTAACTATACCAGATGTGACATGCATACATATATACATACATGCAAAATGAGTCATGTTTTTTTTTCAATAATATTTATTCATTTATTTTTCAACAATATACAAGTTAGCATATACAGATGAATATTATACATATTTTCTGCATTCAGTTTATGCTAAATCATAACTAAAACAATACAATTAAACATATTTACACTATATGCATAGATGCTTTCATATCTTAGTATTTATAAAGCTAGTTAACTTCATATACATCCTCTGAATGTGATCTCCAGGGTTAGTCACCATCTCTAGATTTATGACTACATGATGTTGTGTGGATTCTTGCGTATGTTGTACTGTAACTTTAATTAATGGTTTATGCAAATATAATGTTGAAAATCTGTTCCCAGAGTTTAAAGTGATTGGGATTTTTGGTTTGTTTGTTTATTATATATCTATGGGCTAGTATATCTTTAATCGCCAACATTCTGAAATTCTCCCAAGAGTTCTTGTATGGGTTAAGCCATTTAGTAGCTATGTAGAGTTTCAATAATAGAAAGATATTAATAAGGATGCTTATTTGGTTTTTAGATAAATTATTTGGGGGAATATGTAATATCATAAATTCCAAAGTGAGTGTTGATGATTGATAGCCCATCTTTTGTAGTTGCACTTTCAGGGAGTTCCAAAGTTTGAATACACATTTACAGCTCCAGAACATGTGGAGAAGGTCTGCAGTTTTATCTTTACAGTGTGGACAGGTTGGTGAATGTTTAGAGTTAAATGTATGCAAGCTAAGGCGTGTGTAATATGCATTGTTATATATCATAAGTTGAGTGAAGGCTAACTTTTGAAGTGGTATGGATTTTACTGTTAGTTTGATTGCTTGGGTTAATTTATGATTCTCAATAGCTGGGAGTTTTTTCTTCCAATAGTCAGATATGAGTATATGGTCTTGATATTTCATATCTTTTATCAATTTGTATGAGCATGTCATACATTTTTTGTTTAGTAAAAGGGTTTTCCATAGTAATTTACATTTCATTATTTCTTCTTCATTAATGGTGATATCATGGAGATAACTCATACATATTTCTTTAATCTGTCTCAGGATCAACAAATATGATTTAGGAAGGTTCATTTGTCTTCTTATGTCTTGAGTAGAACAGTTTAAGTATGGGTATAAATCTTGTATGGTTATGTTTATTATATAGGGGAAGAGTTTTAAGTCTATCATCTGATTATTTATTTTAAGGTTGGGGTTTTTATGTATAGGTTGTAATATCATCATGGGTTGAAGCAGGTTTAATGATTCAAAAAGTTTTTGTGTTAGTGTTGTAGAATATTTAAAGGGTTCTATTAGATTATATGACTTCATAGTATTGTTGTTTAGGAATGGCAATGCTTTGGGGTTTATATCCAAGCTTTTGTTATGTTTAAAGTATATTTTTACACAGTACAGATACCAAGCTTTGTCTGATGTATTGTAGCTTGCAATTCCTCAGGATTCTGTTGGCGTTTATAATTAAATAGTAGCTTTCAAAGTTTGGTAGATTTAGTCCACCTTTGTTTTTAGGGGTCATCAGCTTTTCATATGAAATTCTACTCTTTTTGGGTTCCCATATAAATTTTGCAAATTCCGTGTGGATTTGCTTAAAGTATTGTTTGGGTATGCTTAGTTGGGAGGACATGAATATGTATAATAGTTTGGGTAAGATATTCATTTTTATAATCAAGACTTTGGCTAATGGTGGTAATTTCAGCTTTTTCCATCTATTTAAGTCTAATAGGATGTGGTTCCATTTTTGTTTTATGTTATTTCAATAACAATCTTTGTTGTCTGTGGAGAATGTAATCCCCAAGTATTTAATTATTTTTTCAGTTTTTACTTGTCCTATCAGAGGTAGAAGTGAGAAAGGTTTAGGGGATTTCAAGGGGAAGATGTTAGTTTTTTTTATGTTCAATTTGTAGTTTGATATTGTGGAGAAGTCTTTAATAACAGATATTATTTTCTTTATGTCCGTAGTTGGCGTTGTACAATAAATATTGAGGTCGTCCGCAAATGCTGATAGGGGAATTTTGATGTTATATATTCTTGGGGAGTTATGGTATATATTTTGTTTTATATTTAAAAAAGGGGTTCTAGATACAGGTTAAACAATAACGGAGATAGAGGGCATCCTTGACGTGTTCCATTTCTGATCTGAATTCTTTTAGACCAGGTTTTGTTTATATATAGTGATGTGTAGGGGTTATTATATAATATTTGTAAGGTTTGAATACATTTTTGGGGTATATTAAAGTAAGGTAGGATTTGAAATAGAAATTTTGTGTTTACTCTATCAAAGGCCTTATGGGCATCTATGATGAGTGCGTATATGTTTATGTTGTTTTGGTTAGCGTATGAGATTAGTGTTTGTAATGTTAATGCATTGTCACTCGATTGTCTGGATTTTATAAAACCAGATTGTTCACTAGAGATAATTTTATCCATTAGTGTTTTCATTCTGTTAGCCAGAATAGATGTTAGAATTTTGGTATCAATATTTAATGATATGGGTCTGTAGCTCTCTGGATTTTGGGGATCTGCATTTTCTTTGAGTATAAATATAGTTTTGGATGCATTAAAGTGTATATCATTAATTTTATTGTTTATTATGTAGTTTAATATGTGAAATAGGATTTGCGCAATGACGGGGTAGTATGTTTTCTAGAATTCTGCTGTGAGACCATCTGGGCCGGGTGATTTATGGGATTTCAATTGTTTGGTTGTTGATGTTATTTCATCTATGCATATTGGTTATATTAAAGCTTTTTGCTGTTTCATGTCAATTTTCGGGAAATTAAGTTTTTGTAAAAAGTTTCTGTTCTTTTCATTTAGGGGTAGGGTTTGTTGGTCTCCATAAGTTTGTGAGTATATGTCTTCAAATATGTTAATAATATCATCATTTTTGGTGTAATTATTATTCTCGTATGTTATTAAAGAGATTTGAGAGGATACTTTTGACTGGTTAATAATTCTTGCTAGTGCTCGCGATGGTGTTTGAACGTGATTAAAAATGAGTCATGTTAATGTGGCATATGTGAAAATGCATATAAATCAAGGTACAAGTCAAGTGTAGCCCTTCCCCTGACAAATGGGCTGTATTTCTGAATGTCATGATGTATATCAACATGCATAGGATGTATTTATGTGTATATTACAAATGTATAGGTAGCACACACAACACATGAGCAAAATAAATGTCCATATCAGCAGTAAGCCATTAATACATCAGCTATAAGGCAAACATAGCAAATGTCAGGCTACAAGTATTTCTGACTATGATGCATTTGTGTTACTTTAATCAATAAATGACATATGTCCTTCCTCGTATAATTGACATGCCAGACATGTTGATTAAAATAAAGTGTATTAAACTACAAATGTGAAGGCAGTATATTTTCTTTGATATATATCACTGAACTGAACCTTGTTAAAAACAATACTAATAACTGCATGACACTGCAATACAACACACACAGGTGAAGCATTACTCTGTATTGCTAAGTCATCTCTTGTAGATTTAATTGCACTATAACAGATACTGTTATGTTTCACTAAGTCCATCATACAATCATTGGCAAAGCCAAGATTACAGAGTCTAATTTAAGTCTTGACAAAGAGCAGCAAATGACAACATATATCTCTCAACATTCATTACTTAAAGGTCTCTTTGTTAAATGGGTGTGAATCTACTACATCATTATACTGGACATGCCCACAGTGAACTACAGCAAACACTAACATAACATCAAGTAAGCAACACAAACACACACGCACAGTCACACTTTCCAGTGATTTTGCCATACAGCATGAAATGTTATATAAGCCTGCCTATCCTATAAAGCTCTACAATATGAGCAAAAGAACTCCAGCATTAATAAATGTTTGGAAGAAGACATGCAATGGAAGCATTATTATGTGGAAAATAAGTAATACCTGTGAAGAGTCACTGGTATACTCAGCATTTGTCTCTTAGCAGACTAGAACACATGATGGAGCAGATCACTGAGAGGTGTATGTCAAACATTAATGCACAAATATAGGAATATCAGTTTAGACATGGAGAATACCCTTAAAGGAATTTCATCACCATTCTTTTGTTAAGGGTATGAATCCCCTACCTTGGAGTATGAGACCTTATAAATGTTTCCCTTTGATTGTGCCATAAATGCTTCCTTTACCTACGCCACTCCTGTCTGACACAGTTATTTGATACACATAGGTTACCAGATTCAAACCCTTGCCTTTCATACTACACACTCTACAGAGCTGTGTATTGACAGCATCTGCCACAGAAGATAGGAATAGAGCATCTCAAATATAACAGAAATCAAAGTGTGAATTAATAAAGGAGGTTTGATATTAATTTATAGAATATTCATTTGTTAAAGTAATGAAAAGGAGATACCTATGGCAATGTTCACATGACTGTGAATAGTCCGATATCAACCTTGCTTGGTCAAGCCAGTCTGTTCTGGCCACAATGTTTTGTACACACACAGTCCCAGACTCAAACCATACTCTGTCTGTGTAGATATACTATACAAGTCAACACTCACTGCCTATTCCTCAGGAATACTTGCAACACGAGAATCTGAGAACACTTGTTTCACTGGTTGAAATCCCCAAATTTGCTGAAAGTTATTTGTCCAACATAAAACATGGATAGAAAATAAATTGATGCAATGGTGTTATTTTTATGTTAGTACACTCAGATAATGTTGTCTTTTGCTGGATTTGAGCAACTGCCTATGTAAATATACAGGCTAGTGAAATGTGTATGAATCACATGTGCCACAGTGGAAGACTTAAGCTTAACTTTGAGACTCCACCTATGTGAAGTCATTACATTCTGTGATTGTGCTGCAAACCAGTGTTTGGAGGTAAAAGGGATTGGGAGGCCCCTCCCATTGTAATAGTACACATTACAGCTGTTGCAGATGTCCTTCATGCATAGTGGTATATTGGCACCCAGTGATCATAGTTACTCACTGCAGATTTTGAACACCTACCTATGTGATCATGGAAGCTACATGACATTGTGAATATTGAACACACCTTGGTAGAAGTCTTACTACAATTGTGAGATATTTGGCTATTTGAAGGCATTGCATCATTTTATTGTTGCAATGTATATGTGTGCATGTAATTTGGTTGAAAGAGTGGTGTGATATGTTTCTCTTTGACAGAATATTGACTGATGCTTGGTAGACCCTGTGAATAAACTAGACACTGTCATCTGTGCTAGCATGTCTGGATGAAGTTTGTGTACATAATTTCAGATTTACCTGTGTATTATATGCCAGCCTGACGAGATATAATATTGTAAATAAGTTCTTACATGCTTGATTTATAATCTGTTTCTACAAAATGTTTAAAAAACTTGTACAGTGTTCCTTTACATTTCTAACTGTGCCTATTTGTGAAGAAGATTCTAAAGGCAGACTGTCTCAGAATCGGCTGATTTGCAGATGATGTCATTGGAATGTTGTCAGTTGATATGTATTACTGTCAGAGGCTGAAAGACAGGAAGGAACTTTAGTAAATAGCTATTGGTTGATTTTCAAAATATGAACTGAAATTTGAACTGGAGCAGCTGTGACAGTTAAGCTAGTCTATAAAAGAGCCGGCTGAAGTCAGTTGATGCCAGTTAACAGCCAGTTATAGTTGCCAGTTGCAGTTGTGAGATGTTCACAGTTGTACTGTACAGTGGATACCCAAAAAGACTCACCAAGAACTGTAGCCCTGCCTTTGCTCTATTGTAATTATTTAGTTTAGATCAGGCACAGTGTTTTTAGTTAGTTAGGAAAATGATGAATAATCAGAGTTTTTCAAACTTTGGATATCTGTCCTTCAGTATTGATTTCATTTTCCTTGTGATTGAGTTTTGTTTGTTGATTGGAAATTACTGTTTTATATTTTTAATAATTTTGTTCATTATTAAATACTTTTACTAACTTCCATTGTGGCTAGTCAATCAGTGTTTTCTTTAGTGATTTGAGAGTGCTTATACCTGCATAGATAACTTCCTGGGTCACTCTGAAAGCCTGGCTACTTTAGGTCATTTGTTATCATTTGTTTTCATATCTAATTGTCATAACTGGACACCCCTTTAAAAGGGCATATAGGCTCTCTGGTTGCAGTGTGTTACTATATTATTTTGGGGAAGGGGCACAGCTGAAAATCTGTGTCAGACTTTCCCAGAAGTATTTGGATATGTGAGATTTAATTTATTTAAGTGTGAGTGTATTAGAGGTCTTAAACTGAAACACATGCAATAAGGAGTTACATTAATGGTGAACAGAAGTATACAGTCCAGTCTCAGCTTATAGAGTGTGTTCCTGTTTTGGTTTAGGGGAAACTGTGAAATATTACTTCTGTTTAAGTGACTGTCTCACACTGGAGTTAGTAGTGAGGACTGAAGCTCCTTAGTTACTGACCCAGGATAGTGGAGGACCTCACATTATTGTTGGCAATCTGGTGGGATATTATCCAGATGTCACAAACTCAAACACATGTGATGCATAATGCAGTCTTCACTGTAGACTCCCAGCCATTCAGAATGTGTAGATAATGATTGATTGGAAACCATGACTTTTTAAGGTAACAACATAAAGAACATTGTCTCATTTCATCAAGGCACAGGAAAAGACTTAGTATTACTATTAGAAAATACACATTTCATCAAATGGCAGCATCAGTATTAAACAAAGCATTTCTCTGTGAAAAATTAATAACAGTTCTTGTAAGAGGAATCCCCAGCTATACATTTACATAGCAGAGGTGGGGTAACAACATTGTAACCCACCTGTGCTTCATAGTCATTGCAGCACAGCTAAGTCTAATGAGTAACATCTGAATTTGAACTAACTACCTAAGATCACAAACTAGAGAACATTGCCTGAATTGCAAGTATCACATGAGATGTCAGTTTTACAACAGTAACAGTGCACATTTGAATGAATGACATCACCCTTGTTTAATAGGGTGATGGTTCTTCTAAAAAGGAAAGAAAGTGGTGTAAGAGCACAATAACATTGTAAAGTGACAAATCCTGTATGTATTTGAAGCCTTTTCTACACAGCACAAGAGAAAAACACACACTCACAGCAGTCAATCAAAATTCAAGCCACCTACCTATCTAGTTATGCAGTCTAGAGAGCACAGAATCTTCAGCCAGAGCATGAGGAAAATCATTTTACAGCTCTGAGATAGTACACATTTAAAAACATTATCTAATCAATTTGTTTCCAATACTTGGTTTTGCATGGGGATACTAGAAATGTATAGGGTATCCCTCTGCCACTGAACTTATGTCTCCTAAATGGAAGTGTACATAGCAGGTGTTGTGACAGAGCCAATTGTATATGACAGTACACAATCACATCAGTTAAGCAATACTGGATTCAAACCACACACCTATCTAGTTACACAATCTATAAAAAAACTGTATCAACCATACACACCACAGGAGAAATCTGGCTTCTGTATTGAGAGAATGCACTTTTGTAAGGATGATCACATCAGTGTGTTACACAGAAGATGTTTGTGTTAAAAATAGGATAAGGAGCTGAGGGAATCCTCTCCCACTTTAAATGATTCTCCTGAATGAAAGCAAATACAACACTTCTGTTTATGAAGCTATACATACCTAGTACTTGAGACAAACACACACACACACACACACATGTATACACACACACACACACACACACACACACACACACACACACACACACACACACAAACACACACACACTTGAGTTCACCACTGTTAGATTCAAATTGTCTATCAAGTTATATATACTCAAGAACATAGTTTTACCACAAGCGCCAAATCTCACATGAGACTTTGGAAATTTATAGTGAGAAAATGTACTTATGAAATGATGGTCTCATCAGTGTGTTGCAGAGAAGATGTTTTTAATAAAGATAAAATTATGGAGCTTTCCTCTGCCAGTTTAAACATTTCTCATGAGTGGAAGTAGAAACAGAACATCTGTTGCTGAAGTCATACTAACCTGACACTAGAGCCACACACACACACACACACACACACACACACACACACACACACACACACACACACACACACACACGGACCACACACACACACACACACATTTACCACTGTGAGATCTGAACCATTTACCTATCTAGAGAAGACTGTATTGACTACAAGTGCCACAGAAGAAGACTGACTTCTTAAATGAGACAGTATACTTTGAAAGGATGACCTCATCAGTGTGTTGCAGAGAAGCTAATGGCACATCACAGGCTTAGGTGAAAATATATGTGTTGAGAGTTAGGAGTAACAGCAAGATGCTGATCATAAGTAACTACATACTAGTCACATATCTCATCTGTTCTATCATTCATGTAGATCGCAGTAGCGAGAGTGACATGTACATGTTTTACATGATTGTGCTTTAATGATAATCATACTTGTGAAACTGCAGATTGACTACCAAGCATTCATGACCGCTCAGTTCATGATGATTGTATGAAATAGTAATCAATTGGTGTGTTATTATTAATGGTATTTGCTCATGCTTGGACAATGTGCAGAGTAAATACAAACAGGTCAAAAATATAATAATGGACTGTTGAAAACCAATGATGAACTATGTGTAAAAAGGATCCATAACATTCTCTATCGTTTCCAAGTGTAAGTGTTGGAGTGCAGCTGTAACTTTACAGAATCCAGTGTTTGGTCAACACCACAGTTAAATCCACATATCTTGAATACAACAATCTATTAGCACATGCATAAGTAACAGAAACCACTAACAATACTTCCATTTTTTTTCCAAATCTCTTCTTGAAGAGCACCACTGACAAGCTCATTTGTTTGGCTGGCAGCAAAGTGTTATAGCCTATGCAATGAAATGTTGAGGTGTTGGCCTTAGAAATGCTTTGAGGCTGCTGTACCTACCAAAAATAAGCCCAGACCTAACACCACAATCAAACCGGATTGATGGAATCCTTAACTTAACAGGCTATATAACAAAAGAAACAAGTCATGACTAAAATCAGAAAGAACAACTTTCATAGAGACAAGAACTCTCTGATTCAACTAAAGAAACTAAGATGTCTAATAAACTTCAACAAGGCCAGTTATGAAGCCAGGATAAACTCCCAGGACAGTCCCAAGGCTGTCTTCATCTATGTCAGGAACTTAAAGGTAATACTAAGCAGTGTGCCGAACTGGAGAAAAATGGCATGGCCTTCATTGACCAGGGTCATATAGCAGATCTACTGGATTATAAATTTAGCACTAACTTCATCTCCCCATGACCTCTTGTTAAATCCCTTCTAGTATACCCCCCACCAGCTATCAACAGGGAGCAGGTCCTGGAGGTAATCATTAATGACAAAAAACACTGCTTTAATGTGCCCTGACAATTTCCCCGGTTGCCTAAATAGCCTAAAACATGACCTGGCAGGACCACTAGAGGCACTATTCAACTACACCCTAAAAACAGTTTAAATGCCAAGTGAACAGAGTACCCAGTGGTTATCCCTCTTCATGAGGATGAACCATCAGCTGACCCCAGGAACTACAGACCCATTAGTTTGACAAGTCTAATATGCAAAGCAATGGAACCATCCCAGTATGGCTTTGTTTAGGGAAGGTCTTGACTACTTAACCTGGTAGACTTCTTTGAGAATGTCATCATGGCTATGGATGATGAGAAAATGGTGCATACCACCTACCTTGACCTGGCCAAGGCATTTATACAATACCCACTTGGGAATTTGATACCAAACATTTAGAACTAGGCATAAATCCTGGCATAACTTTCTGGATTATCAGCTGACTCACAGATAGGACCCAAGAACTCAGGATCAGTGAAATCATCTCCGACAAGAGTTGGGTCACCAGTGGAGTACCCCAGGGCTCTGTGTTGGGCCTGCTGCAGTTTGCCATCTACTTCTCAGAAGTCAAAGCAAATGTCAAAGGCCTATGGCTCACAAAGTTCACAGATGATTGTAAATAGGGAGCTATCAAACATTCCCTCAATGACACCAACATCTTACAAGAGGGTCTAATACAAACAAATGACTGGTGTGAAAGCCAAAGACTAAACTCAATGCAAAGAAATGCTATAGTGCCCTTTGAGAAATTGTCCACCCAAGATGATTACTTCATTGACAAACCACCACTAAGATTTGACCCAATAGTTCAGGATCTATAAACATATATAGACAGTAATCTGGTATTTGGCCAGTATATAGACTAGATAGTAAGAAAATTGTTCTATTTTGCCAACTGATAAGCAAAGGTATGGCATCCTGGTCCAAGCAAGTTGTAGCACCACTCTACTCAGCCTATCAGAGCTATCATTGAGTACAATGCCCTCTCTGGCACATACCTAACCAGGCACCAGCCACAGCTTGAATGCCCTCAAAGGTTCTTCACCAGGAGAATCCAGGATATAAATACTCTGTCCTACACAGATCACCTTAAGGTCCTATCTCTGTATTCAGACTCCTATACCTAGTATATAAGGCATCCTCATATCCAGTTCTGATGGATCATTTGCACATCAGCAAGATAAATAACACCAGGAACATTAGATCCAACCTGACTTTGCTTGTGCTATAAATAGAACATGCTGGGGTGACCAATATGAATCTCAAAGGATCCCATCTATATGTAGCAAAGATCATCCCTGGCCCTATTCAAAAGAAACATTGATCACTGGATGGGATATTGTAAATTCACCACTGTGCTGGCTTCCCAGTTTCTGATGGACAGAGGTTAACAATAAGAAAATTAATCTCAAACTAACATAGTCCACCACATGACCCTTAATTGCATATTTACTGACATACCTCACCTAACAGCATCCAAGGAACTTGTTGACGAAACTGGGGTAGGTTACACAGCCAGGCTTGTAATGACCCTGATAGTCATAGCCTAGTATAACCTATGGACCTATGAACCTATAAACAATCAGTGGCACGGTAGAACTTCCTTTTTACATGGTCATTTGAGATATACTACTTTCAAAATGAATGAAAATGTACATAAGAGAATTTTGTTGGTGTGTGTGACTTGAACTACTTAAGGCACTGGAGTTCTGTTTAAAAGGAAATATCTGTGGTTGTAAATATATTTCAGATGCATGCAGTTGTGTGACCCAAGTAATACATGCTGGGATATGTTCAGTATATACTTCATAAGACATTCTGTCCTAAACACAGTTATGATATGTAATGAGTCATAATAATTATAACAAAACTGTTATGCACATCATACCTATGCAAGTGCATTTTAAATTAGCTGCCATCATTGTCATGGTTAACATAATTTACATATATTATATTGGACTGCTATACAAGCATTAATCATAAACTTGTTGCAAAAATCATAGTTATGATAATCATTTGTATTTAGAGTAACATTCTTAATCAAAAGTCTGTAACAACTATCATTCAGACCCACTCAGAAAAAATGTGTACAAACTGGATTTGAACCCATCATTACCTTTGCTTTTTCTCTTATTCACTTCACTTACACCTTGTACCATGGGGACAGGTAGCTTACAATTACATTTTTTTCACTCATTACTATCAAGAATGCTGTGGTGCTGCGGTAGCGTTGTCACCTCACAGTAAGACGTCCTGTTCAATTCTCAGCTAAAGCGTCTTCTGTTTGGAGACGTGCGTGAATGGGCGTACCTTTATTGAAGGCTGTGCGTCAGAGCTGGCAACTCGGTATGTAAAAATCTACTGCCAATCATTAGCAGACTGTAGTTCCACTGTGGTGACCCCTAACCGGGAAAAGCCGAAAGCCACAACAACAACTATCCAGAATGCTGACGGCAGTGTAATGATGCTAGGATTGTTTGTGCTGCAGAAGGCAGCCAAAATTAAACTGTCCATGTTTGTCTTCAGCCATGAACTATGTTTGCATACTGCCAAGTGGAGCACAGATGCTAAAGGCAAACAATTAAAGGGAATAAAATAACAAGTACAGAAATAAATTATAAGTAAAACGAAAACAAAGGGTACATCTAGCAATGAACTGAGTACTTACAGAATTAACCTGACACATTCATCCATCTGTTTGCCACATCATAAGTAGCACTTACATTACATATCATAATGCTTTCATTTTTTTCCAGTTCTTCAAAACCTGGATGAAAAATTACATTAGCTCATTATTGATATAGTTATATACAATTAATACTGACATATTTTAAAAGAAATCTGCTGCTGTCAGTGTGACAACTTGAGAGATATGGATAAGTACCCAAGCATATATGACAAGTGTTTCCACATTCTTCATGTCAGCGCTTTTGTATTATTACACTCTACAAACTGTCATATGTTAAATCATCCATAGCATGTAGAGAAGAGATGAGTTCCCAACACAACATTTGTAACAGCAATTCACAAGGAGTACAGGTTAGATTTTTAATATTTATCACACAGACTTTAGCCTGTTCATAGGACCATAGGAGATTACTAGGCTATTTACAATGAGGTCATATTAAGCCTAGCCATTTGATCCCAATGTAATACCATAGAAGTGCAAGTCAGTACCCACAAGTGCTCATCTCATATACACAGTTGTATGTCCATATTTATTCTGAGCCCCTCTGAAAAACATATCTGTAAATTGGAATTGAACCTTGCATTACTTGTCTTCTTTTTTAAGATCACTGCACTTATATCTTGTGCCACAGAGACAAGTACCTAGGTCGTCCTATAGTGTCTGCTTGCAACTATTTTCTTCATAATATAGGAATTGTGTTGCATGAATTACTTTTACCAAAGGTTGTGCAGTTGTCTTCCTATATTAGAGACACCTTTGACATTCTGGAGAAAATTAATAAAATTCAGTGGAATGAAAATAGGTACTGGATAGTAGTAGATGTTAAAAATTTGCATACTAATATTACACATAAATTAGGGGTGGAAGCTCTTAAATTTCATTTGGGTGAAACTCCACTTACTTGTTATACAGGTGATTTAATACTGTTTTGTCTTAAAAATATTTTTTTTGAATTTAATGAAATTCTTTATCAACAAATTAAAGGCACAGCGATGGGAGCAGGTTTCGCTCCAGTATATGCAAATCTATTTATGGGTTATTTTGAAACCAAATTTCTGAATAGAATGTGCTTTTTCAGAAGTCATGTAATAGAATATTATCGTTACATAGATGATTTAATCTTTCTATGTGAAGGGGGTAGTTTAGATGTATATAATTTTATTCATAATCTCGACTGTAATAATTTTGGTATAAAGTTTGATGGAGCTCAGTGGGGAGATAAAGTTACATTTTTGGATGTAAATTTGCATGTTAGAGGTAATAAGGTAGTAACATCAGTACATCATAAATTTGAAGGTGTGAATAATTTCATTAATGGGACTAGTTGCCATCCTCCACACTTAATATCAGCACTTCCCTATAATGAATTATTGCGAATTTCAAGATTAACTAGTGATGAACAACAAAAAGAATTAGAAATTGAGTTGACTTGTCAGAAATTTATCAAAAGAGGTTATAGTGTAGAAAGTGTAGAACAAGCTAAAAATAAGTTGAATTTTAATAATCAGATTCATATACAAGTAAAATATAGGGCTAAATCAGATAAAAATGTGTATAATCAACAAGTGGATAAAATGTTTTTTGTTACAACATATGGAACATATACAGAGAAATTAGGAGAAATTGTTATGTTTTATTGGACACATTTGTTACAAGATCCATGCTTGGGTGAATTGTTACCTCAAAAACCTATGGTGTCTTATAGACGTGGAAAAAGTATTAAAGATATGCTAGTTCATGCTTATTTTATTTTTTCTGCTGCTAGTCTAACTAAATGTATTTCTGATTATGGTTTTAAAGCATGTGGTCATTGTAGTATATGTAACCAAACAGTAAATTCTTTTGACTGTATAAATGGAAAGAAATTTAATGTGAATGGTAATTTTAGTTGTAACACAGAGGGTATTGTATATGTACTCAAATGTGAATGCAATTTATTTTACATAGGTGAATCAAAAGAAGTTTTCGAGTCAGGTTCTTAGAACATCTGAGAAATATTAAAATGAAAAGGTAGAAAGCCCTTTAGGCTTTCATTTTAAAAATATCATAACAGTGATGGTAAAAATTTAACAGGCACAATTTTGGAAAAAGTACATTGTGTGAAAGGTATGTGCTTGAAGAATAAACTACAATGGAAAGAAGCACTGTTTATTTTAAAATTTGACACTTTACACCCTAAGGGGTTAAATAGAGAGCTTGATTGGAAATGGCTGCTGTAATTAAGTGTTTTTTTAATTGTTTTATTAGAATAGTTTGTTTACTATATAAAGGAATGAGAAATTGGTTTTGTTATACTCTGTTAAAAGGCTTATGCCGAGGCGCTGGAGAACATCAATTGTTGGTACTATAAAATAAATTCTTTGGATATACTGGCTGAGTTGTTTCCTGGACTATTTTTCCTTCTTGGTGGTTTAATATCACACAGACTTTAGCCTGTTCATAGGATCATAGGAGATTACTAGGCTATTTACAATGAGGTCATATTAAGCCTAGCCATTTGATCCCAATGTAATACCATAGAAGTGCAAGTCAGTACCCACAAGTGCTCATCTCATATACACAGTTGTATGTCCATATTTATTCTGAGCCCCTCTGAAAAACATATCTGTAAATTGGAATTGAACCTTGCATTACTTGTCTTCTGTTTTAAGATCACTGCACTTATATCTTGTGCCACAGAGACAAGTACCTAGCAGCTATCTTTTCTTCACTCGACATATGGAGTGCTGATGGCTGTGCAGAGGTACCAGGCTTGTTTGCACTACTGTAGGCAGTCCAAATTAAGTTTTTCACTTTTGCTTTGGAAGGTGAACCATATCTCACTGGTAGTGGTCACTAACAGTCACTATGTCAAGCAATGAGCAAAGGATAAAGGAAAAAAGGTATCTCTTTGTAATATTCTCTCAACTTTTTCTGTCATATGAAATGAAAATATTAGTATTACTAATGACATATAAACTGCACTACATCTTGAATTGAACCTTGCTACCATTGCATTAGTATGACACATTTGAGACTAATTTCATTATTTGCCACAGACAGCAGACATATTTATGAAGAACAGAAAAGTAGATCACATGTACTCAACAGGAGACATTGCATCACTTTACATTACAGGTTCCACATAAGCCTTTTGTCACAGTTGTTCTTTATTAATTCCCAGAAGATGAGTAGATGAATTGTATATCTGCAACAGTTAAGCTCATAATTCCTGACACAATAGCAAAAGCTGTTTTCAATACTATAGATTTTTTTCTGACCATTGGTGAGTATTACTCTCTTATTTTATGGCAGTCTGACATAATGCAATGTATTATAGATTTCTTTTGATATGTGTTTTTACTAGTCAAATGTTATGTACTTCATATAAACTTTTTACTCAGAGGCTCAGTTGATCATAAGCATTTAGTAATACAAATGTTATAAAAGGAGTCTTTCCTAATTCAGTCAATGCAAACCCTAACTTTTTGTTAAATCTACTCTTCCTGACTCACCATCTTTAAGTGCACATCAAAGTAGCAGGATAGTGAAGCACTTAATTATTCCTGCAGTGAGACTACTCATGCATACTAGCAAGCCCTTAGCAAGTAACACTTCTCAATGCTCATTCTTGCAATGTTAGGGCATGTGTATGTGATTGTGTAGGTCCTTACACCATGCGTACCTAACCAGAATTTAGTTGTGGCTTCAAAAATGCTAACACATTCACACCTGAATTGCATACTCCCAGTGTTCACAAGGCTGAATCTGCACTATATATGCTAATTATGCATGTACGGCCTTTGTATCCTATCAGGGGACACTGTTTAAATTCACAGACTGTTTGATACTGCTATTTGGCTTGCAATACTTTTGTCTATTTTAAGAAATGAATTGCTATAAAGGTATGTTGCTCTTTTTTACAAAGGGATTTCTTTGGGCCAGATTCATGAAGGCTTGCATGGAGTCTAAGAGTAGAGTAAGACTCCATGCAGCCTACATGTCTGCTGAGCGATCCAGGAAGAGCCGGCAGGGGCGTGCAAGAGAGCTCTTAAAATGACTCTTACACGGACAGGGTTAGGTTATGCAAATTACCTCATTTGCTGCCGAAAGCTATGCAAATGAGGTAAATTTGTGATCCAGGAAACCCTAACCTGTCCGAGTAAGAGTAGTGTCATTTGCAGAAATGTACTTGGTTGGCAATTGAGTACCATTCTGCAAATAGCAAAACTGAGCCATGACAGCTCCAAATAAAGGATGCATTCAGTTTAGGAAGCATGCCAATGGCCAAATATAAGGCCATTGGTATGTAAACATGGTGCAAATTAATAAAATCAATTTTTATTTTCCACGATCTCCGATGTTTAAGCATAGCGCAGCACCGAAACGTTCTGTGCTTTAAAAACCAGAAAATAACACAAAAACAGGCAAAAATAGGTATTTAAATAAAAATGTTATTTGCCATGCAGGTGAATGGCAGGCTGAAGACAGCATGGCCACTGAGTAGGGGCTGCTATGGGGGGAAGCCAAATTCCAGAGATGTAACCAAGCATTAGTAGGCAATCCTATGCAAATGAGGGTAAGGATAGTGAATCCCAATTTTACATGGCATATGAGCCAAGTCCGTGGAGTGTAAGAGCAGGATAAGGGGAATATCAGAGTAGAAGATAGGTGACATCATGAGAGGGGTATGTATGAAAGACTGCAAGGTCATTGGAGCAGAGTGGCATGTGTTCGCTGTCAGTCAGTCATCACTGGAAGAGGTGTGTCAACAGGTATCCTAGATAAAGGCAAGAAATTGAAGGTGTACACTATGGATAACACTAAAGTTTCTTGTACAAATGCCTACAATGGGTTTGCGTGTGTGTGCGTGCGTGTGCGCACATGTGCGCCTGTGTGCATGCAGTTAAGCCTGAGTAAGCAAGTGTTAGGTTGTGTAAGCCCATGTAAGCATGTGTGTGCGCGTGTGTGCTGGTGTGCACATTTTGGCGCTAGTGTGAGCGTGTTGGTGCTCGGGTGGGCTTGTTTGCGCGGCGCTGCCCCCTGTGGCAACAGAAAAGGGAAAAGGAAGGAAAACAAATAGTAGGAAGTTAATTAAGGAGAATTAGCAGAGTTAGCACGTGAAAACAATCAGAATCATGCAATTACATAGGCAATACAGTAGCCTAGCCCAGCCCAGCACTTAAAACTCTGCAAACAACATTCCACCATGTTTTTCTCAGAGACACTACAACACTACAGTATACTAAGAGAAGTGAAAACTTAAAAAGCTCTACTGAGACAAAAAAATGTTAGGGGCTGCCATTGCTATTATAAGGCAACATATGCAACATGCTGAGGGTGGTGACAATGCAAATGCTGCTGAGAAACCCACAGTGAGGAGATGGAGAAGAGTGTGCAGGCCCAGGGTCACCTACCAGGGGCTACATGAGCTTTAGATAGTGGAGCGCTATAGAGTGGACAGAGACCTCATGCAGCAAACTGTTGAGCTGTGCAGGCCACGCCTCACACACAGAACCAACAGAGGGAAACCCATTCCAGTGGAAACCAAGGTATGTGTTGGCCTAAGAATACTAGCAACAGGTACCTTCCAGAGACCAACTGGTGATATGATGGGGATTTCACAGGCATCAGCATCCCAGGTACTGCACCAGTTCCTGAATGCCATGTCAGCACATGTCGGTGAACATGTATATTTCCCCAATTCCCGTGAGGTATTGGTCAGCAATATGCGTCTCTTCCAGCAAATAGCGGAATACCCTGAGGTAGTGGGTGCAATAGACTGCACGCACATATGCAACAAAGTACCAGCCGGTGAGTGGGGTAGGGTCTACTACAACCGCAAGGGCTTCCCCTCCATTAACTGCCAGGTCATGTGTGATACCCAGGGCATAATACTGAATGTGTGTGTTGGCTGCCCTGGAAGCTACCATGATTCCTATATCTGGCATCTGACGCAGCTGTACCAGACATTTGCCAATGGGGATATCCCTCATGGTCACCTAGTGGGGGATGCTGGATATGCCCTGGAGCCGTGGCTGATGACACCCATCAGAAATGCACACACACCTGAACAGGAATGCCATAATGAGGCACACGCACAAACACGAAATGTAATCGATTGTGTGTTTGGGCTGCTCAAGTCACGGTTCCAGTGCCTGGACACATCTGGTGGAGCCTTGCAGTACTCACCAACTACATGTACCCAAATTGTCATGGTATGTGCTATGCTACATAACATGATCCTGGGAAAACAGCTGCAGCAGGAGCAGCATAGGCCTGGGCCAAACAGCCCCCTACCATTGCCAAGGCCATCACAGGTAGAGTGTGACTCGGAGGAGGAAGGACCTGAGCCTGCCCCAGTAGGCAGAAGGAGGCATGCCCAGTATGCATTGGCCTTGACAAAGAGGCAACGCATAGCACGTACACTGGCTCAGTAGGAACCTCGGAAATTATACCTCTCTCTCTGACTCGCACATATAGTAAAAGGGATGCCTAACTTGACAGTACCAGTTTTCAAACATGTACAGGGAGTGTACTATGTGCATCCGACATAGGCAGCCCTGCAGCACCACCTGAGGCATGATTGCCATGTTTTAGGCAATATAAAGCAGTGCTAAACATCCTTTACCACTATTTAGTATATGTAAACAAAATTGCACGCACTAACTAGCACAACTCTGGGCACTGTTGAGCAATATTGGGCAACGTTCAGCAGTGTTCATTAACGTTGAGCAATGTTGGCCAAGTCCGGCCAAAGTTGGGCATAGTTGAGCAAAACCAGGCAAACATGCTCATATTTGCTCTACTGGTCTTTAAGCAGTCTGGTCTGCCCAGTATGAAAATAAAAAGCAGTGACAGTCCTCGAACCCCGGATACTGTGCACTATAGTCACAGTACTGAACCACTAAACCATGACAGTATTTCACTGGTCAGACTGTATGAAGAAGTGTTGATAAGTCTATGCAAAGTGTCCCATGGAAACCCTGCAGGCACAGCATAATCCTTTTAGATTTATGACACAAAGGTGAGCCCTGCAGTAAAAATACAACATGATTTTCAACACACATATAGTATAAATGTAAATATTGGGCATGCTCACACACAAGAACAAATGTAGTGAACTTCAGACAGCAACATACTGAAAGGTCACACTGGGCATGCTCACACACTTGAATAAATGAGGCAAATGTCAGGCAACAACATACTGAAAGGTCAAACTGGGCATGCTCACACACTTAGGCTGTGTCTGAGTACAGCAGTGGGCCACACATATCTGCCAGTTGCATGTCTTAACCCAGGAACCTCTCACTATTCACCAATCCTGCCCTGTGCACACAGTTCTATGAAAACAGACACATATATAATATATTAGAATCCTGTCATAATCAAATATGTACTAAAATACATAGGTTGTTCACAGAAAGTGGAAAGGCATAGAAGATAAAAAACCTGCAATCAGTATCATTAATAAACAATGTGCGCTCCAAACATTATCCAATCCAGGTTATGAGAAAAGAATCTGGGAAGGAGTCCATACAGAACCATGATGCTTCCTTCAGCTATGTCATAAATAGCAATGTACACTCATATATATCCTGAGTCAGTGCCAACTGTAAATGAATGACAATGCCAACATCCTGTCAGACAGGCCCATACATACATAGGAGTGCCCTTTTTGGAGACCAGGAAAATACCTGAAAAGTGGTATAGTCATCTTTGGCAAGTCCCATGATGTCAGCATCCTACAAATATAGCAGTGGAAATGAAAACCCCCAGTAAAGCATATAGCGTGTTGTGTTAATGCGTACTTCACTAGTATAACAACATAGTTAGGTAGGGGTTTGAATTCTACAATTGCTGAGTTTGTGTGCATTTGTGAGTTTGTGTGTGTGTGTGAGACACTGTTGGTTAATGTGTTGGGGTTTTGCTTTTACTACTGTATGACATCAGTATAACAACTGTATGTGCATTGCACACTTCAGGTATCTGCGTGGCATAAACATATATGTACAAGTGACCTCAATTAGTTCATAGGTGTGAAGCCTGCTGTCTACATGAATACATCTGTTACCTTTGACAGATTGTGCTGCTGCTTCTCAGACCTTAGGTCACATATGTATGTTTATGACAAGGCCAGCCACTGTAGTGATCGGTGGCCTAGGTCATCTGTGTCACACACACCCATGACAGTTTCTATAGATTAGTTTGAGTGAGGGTTCATACCTGGGGTATATGTCAGACATGTTCAAACACAACAAAGTCTCTGTCAATAATGGACAGTCATTATAGGTGTACAACAACTTTGTGGATATGCATACAGACCCCTTATTGCTTATGTGATACACCGAGGGACATCAGAATACCTTTGGAAATGTGAATACCAAAGGACAGATGACATAACACCTGGCTGTATGTACACATTGGTACCCGTTCTACATGTTGGGGGCTACTACCTATGTGGTACTGTCGGGATTCTATGTTTAGTAAATGTGGATGACTATGCTATAGTTGGCTTATAGCTTTACAGCATGGGTTGGACAACAGTTATCTGTCTGTATGATACCCTTGAGAAGGATAAGTGTCACATCCGGAGAATGCATTGCAGGCCACTGTACACATTTCCAGATGTGGACGGACATATCCCTAATGTGTTTGCTTGTACCTAAGAGGGCTATATGTCAGACAGGAGTGGTCCCA
Organism: Protopterus annectens; assembly: GCF_019279795.1. Classification (NCBI taxonomy): domain Eukaryota; kingdom Metazoa; phylum Chordata; order Ceratodontiformes; family Protopteridae; genus Protopterus; species Protopterus annectens. The sequence goes on from NC_056728.1 coordinate 1,447,076,989, forward strand.
GGAATGGATGGCGGTCAATACCACTGCTTACTGGTATAGTATAGTACCAGAAGGATCCAAATGCTACAGAGTTTCCTACAGCTGTGTGTCAGTTGTCAAGACATCATCTAACGATTGGTTATAGTCAGGCTGTTGAGGTTGTGTATACTACCAGAATGCAAACCAATGACAGATAGTAACAGTATCACCCACAGCATAGTGTCAAACCATGTCATACAGACATGTGTACCCAAGTTAAAGCATATGTGTATTAAAATGCATACTGGCCACCAATAGAAAGTGTTAACACTGTGTAATATAGGGCATGTCACCCTTCCCATGCGTCCACTATGCACGTACATGCAGACAGTGCACCTCCACCATGTTCAGAAATGTACACCTGCAAATCTGTACTGCACACATCACACACGTACTGTCCACTCACCAATACATGCTGGCAAAAATACACACATCAGCCAAGTGGCACATGGGCGGAAAATACATGTATGGAATTAACACTGGTGTAAACAATACTACATTGATAATCATAGCTTTACTGCATCATGCCTGCTCAGATATATCTACAAGGATATCATTACACTCTACTGTTGACAACATGCTAACATTGATACACTGCTATAAAGTCACCCTGTGCATCAGCACCATGTTAGCCTGTTCCTGCATCAATGTGACAGATGACAGGAGGTGGCACAGTATCATTATATGCACAGGGTGTGTTGTTGGTTTGCCAGAGCCCGACATTGACCCATCCAATCAGCATGTATGTGTGTGTGTGTGTGTGTGTGTGTGTGTGTGTGTGTGTGTGTGTGTGTGTGTGTGTGAGAGAGAGAGACAACAGTACAGCATGGGTCAATGTTGATGTAATGTGTGTGTGTATGTGGTAGCCCTAGGTGTTTGGTTTATGTGTGTGTGTCTGCATGCACACAGTTCCACCATGTGGCTGCCATATACGGGAGGTTGTGGGCCAGCCACAGACTGTACCTGCCAGGCTGTACAGATCACCATCTCTGGCCATGGCCACAGTACCTGCACCTGGCAGGGGTGCCACGGACAGTATTGGGTACTAAGCCAGACTGGGTACTATCATCAGAGGCAGAGGGATGTCGACTGGACCCATGTTCCTGCTGGGACTGGCCAGAGCCATGTGCACATGGTCTTCTATGACAGTCAATTGACAGCCCAGCCCCAACATTGCTAGGGGTTGGTACTGCCACTACAGGAGCAGCTGTGACTTGTGTGTCGTCCGTGATGACTGGCAGAAGATGATGTTGCTGGCATACGTCCACGTTGACGTCTCAGCCATCCTGCACTGTCCTGGCACATGGACATGACATTATGGAGGACATCTAATATCTCCCCCCAACGTCTATCAATGACCTCGGTGTAATTACGGATGGCACCGGCAAGGTCACGGATACTGTCATTGATAGCGGTGTTAGTCCATGTCTGGTGTACCGTTCCATACATGCCCGTGCCTGCATTACAGCCCGAAACATACCTGAGGTTGTAAGACCTGTGGGGGCACGTCTGCCAGGGGCGTTATGACTAGTGGTACTCCCACGAGAATCCCTGGACAACTGCCTATGTGGTACCATTTCAGGAATCTGGGTATGGCTGCTGTGAGGAGATGCATGTGCCATAGATACCACATTATCCTGGTCAATGCCTACTGTATGCTGTCCCTCAGCTAAGGCCATTGGTGATGAGGGATGTATAGGCAGTATGAATGTACACATAGATGGGGTGGAAAGCTGTGTACTGTTGATTGGCGGACTAACAACAGACTCTGTCAAACCTGCCTGTGCCACAACACATGTATCATCATTTCCACTATTTGTGGCAGTGTCTTCAGGTTCCCTGCTGCACTCAACCAACACAACCTCAGCATCTGTGAGAGGAAGACAGGAAACACACTTTACAATCTGTACATGATGTTAGCACACATGCACACATGCACACATGAACACATGAACACATGAACACATGCACACATGCACACATGAACACATGCACACATGCACACATGATCACATGCACACATGCACACATGAACACATGAACACATGCACACATGAGCACCTGCACACATGCACACATGAGCACATGCACACATGCACACATGAACACATGAACACATGCACACATGCACACATGAACACATGAACACATGAACGCATGAATGCATGAACGCATGAACACATGCACACATGAACACATGCACACATGAACACATGAACACAAATACACTACTCATTAAAGTACACACACACACACACACACACACACACACACACACACACACACACACACACACACACACACACACACCAACAGCAATCCAGAACATACTCATTAGTGGCTGATGGTGGAGTACAGTATCACAAGCCAAAGAGTCCTATCACACATGTCAGCATGCAGGATGTGTGTTGCTCAACAGCATGCAGTGCAAGTGTAGAGAGTCCTTGTTAATTACAGTATGCATGTCTTTGATGCATATGTGTTGTTCAATGATTGGCCTCACCCTGGAACACAATGTGTAGATGGACACAACATTGCTGTGCAAGTATTAAATACTTTTCAATGGCCTGTGCACCATCACTCACAGGTATACATACTATGACTGGATGCACACAACTGTCAGGTGTACAGCAATGAATGGTATGTGTAGTACTGTAGTTACTGTAACTGGATGTATTGTAATACCATGAACCATCATCAGGCAGCATCATGTGGTCACTCAAGGCCACTAATGTGTGCCACACTGGCAACTATCTTGCTGTACCTGAACTGCAGCACTGTGGTTACATTAACCATTTCACAGGCAGTTGTTGCATGGGTATGTAAGGTGTTCAATAGGGAGCATTGCTTAACATGAATGTGTTGTGTGTTGAAGAGTGTTGCACCACCCCATGATAGGCCTCTACCCCTCAGGTATAGTATGTGTGCTCTGTGGATGACATTTGGAATACTGGAGTCTGACCTTACAGCAGGTGTCTAAATATGCCATGTGTATCATATTAACACGTACTGCATATGCCAAAGTGGTGTATGTTGTGTGCATGTGTATTGACTTTGCCTATACAATGTCCACTACAGTGTACCACAATTGTTTGGGATGCTCTGTGTATTGCATGTGTTTGAGGCAGCTACTCATGTTACTGAGATGTGCATAGTCCCACAGAAAACATGCAGAGCATGCATTATGTGTAGGTGTTATACATGTGTATATGTCCTACAACGCACCTATGACATGCACATGTTATTTGCCATATCAAATGTAAAACACTCACCAGCATGGGTCTGCTGTCTTGCTGTCACACCAGAGGGACCTACAAGTATTTGAGACAGTTTGTCAGTGTCAACAACTATGTCATTGCTGCTGTGAGTTTGCAATTGTACAGTAGTACAACAGTTGACAGTCACAGGTATACAGATTATGTTCCAGATTATCAGTATTGCACAACACCAGGCTCCACATCTTCTAAATACACAGTACACATCTGACATATGCATGTTCTAACAATCGAGCTAACAGTAGTCTACAGATATGCCATCTCACCTGCACGCTCTGAGTCAACTTGCTGGTTGACTCCGGCCTCCATGATGACACATGTCTGTTGTAGTGGTTGGCCAGGAGCCACCACTCTGAGGAGCAGCTCTTCCACTATGGTGAGGGCCGGATGTGATGCTGCACCACCACCTGTGGCAAGCTGTTGTCTGCGGACATCAGAGGCATGCTGTCGGACATGTCTGATTAAATCACTGCAGTGATGGCGTACCTGCTCATAAGTCCGATTATGCATGCCTACGTCATTAACCCAACGGACATCTTGCCACAGTGCAGTGCGCTCATGCTGGCCCTGGCTGATTCTGGAGAACAGCAGGGCGTGATGTTGTAGTAGGTTGGATATGATAACTTCCTCCACTTCAGGGGAATAAGCAGGGTTGCGGTGGTGAGACATGTCCCTGGAAGACAAGAAAACAATAATTGCCAGCAAGTCATGTGGCACAATTAACATTCTACAGTACAGATATCAATGAAATGCCATATATAACAACCTATTGCCTGTCAGTAGATACACACTTTTAATACCACATATCAGTGCTCAGCCCACAACTGCCTGACAGTGCCTGGCACATTCTATATATTAAACCATGTTCTGCAGAGCAACAAAGTGAAACCAGTATGTAAGACTATACAACAGTACATGGCACACTGTATGTGACACAATGCACCACCTAGCCACAGGAGGTATATATGAAGCTAATGCATACAGAAATATGTCATCCATTGAAATGATTGTGAAGTACAGTTATAGTACTACCAGTACACCACACTACTTGTTGATAGCAAACCCCTATGTAACATATGTGCACATTCATCAATATAGGTGGCATACTGCTGTACTACACTATACATGTTGCTAGATATGCACTTATATCCTGTAACACACATATGACCAAGGCCATGTTACAGGCATACCCACACACACATCAGACATACCTACAAAACACAAAGGTATGTTAACCCTGATGAGCTTTACCTATGTAACATACAGTACTGTGTGTCAGCTCTTACAAAACCTTATGCCTGAGGTATGTAATGTGTGAAGAGTACAGGTAACAAACAAAACATTGTTTCCATGCAATGTGGATATACACCATACTGTGCTGTTTAGGCCTACAGCTTCAGGCAGTACTACAGTTCATATGGGATTTATATTCACTAGTGTTAACAATCAATAAGCATACATGTACTGCTTTAGCCTACAATGGCACACTCCAGTCAACACCATGGGACTATGTCGCACTGTATGCCATACTGCTTTTCCTGCCTAGCAATGGCATACATATCTTCTGTGGGGATCATAGATAGAACACTACATACCATGATATGAACAGTTTCCCACTAGGCTATCACACATATACACAACGTTGACACATTTAACTACACATTCACCATCACATTCAGTCAACCTCAGATAGCAATTAATGCAACATGTACATGCGTGTGTGTATCGGGTTGTAGGTAGCTAATGGGCTATTAGCCGTAGGCCCTATAGAAGCCTAGCCATACGGTACCCTGACCTTCAACACCCATGTCATTTAAGTTCATGTGCAGAGCCACAGAGGTGATTCCCAGGTTGTATTTCCTATCTCACATCCATTCATCATGATTATTCATGACGACTGCTAATGAGGACCTTTCTTTGCTATTGATAGATAGTTAGTTCCAGAGTATGGTATGTGTCTGGATGAGAATGTACCACTCCAGCGTGTTCTGCTTTTTGACGTTACAAGGGTTAGATCAGTACAGTGTGTAGATTGTAGGGATTCTGATCTGTTTACATGGAGCATGTCCAACACCTGTGGGTTTGGCATAGCTTTGTATGTTAGGCAGAGGTTGCCTCTGGGTAGGCGGTATGCAACACAGTGTAGCTGTGGCTTTGTAAGACAGTCTGCATAGGGCATCTGTTTGAGTCTGGTAATACTCTTTGTGAGGTATGTGCCTGGCATCTACAGTTGCTTTAGATGTCTTCTGAGGTACATACCACAAGGGCCATTGTACTCTATGATGGGTTTTATGACTGATGAGTAGAGTGGAACACTGACCTCTTTTTCCATGGATGACACACCTTTTCTGATGACATATGGACTGTACACAGTTTACATGACTAGTGTGGCACTGTGCTTATCAAAAAGGACACTATTGTCCACCTGTGTCCCGTGGTCACTTATCACACTTTCGGTGTGGAGTAGGCTACCACCTATGTGGTAGTTCATGGGTACAGGGTTTCTAACAAAAGGGATGGCAATACATGTACAACATTGAGCTTGAGCGTACATATAAACATACATTGGTGTACATATAGACTTACATACAGGCACATATACAGTCCACCTTTCATGGTGGGAATATCAATTATGCAAAGGTTGAGAGGGATACAGTTATGTAATAATATTGCACAGTCTTGTGCAGCATGCATTGAAGGTATTCACAGCCCATGTATCTTTAGCAGGACTCCCTGTCTGGAAGACTGAAAACCTAACAAATCATACCCACAGCATTTAAACACCACATGTCATATACCAGCACTGTATGCTGTCTTGTTTGCCACACACTACAGCCTACATAACAATATGCACATAACAACCTTCACCAACATATATATATATATATATATATATATATATATGTCCACCCTTCACAAACTGTTGCAGTATGTCCCTTGCTCTATGCACATGTACAGATGCTAATATATCTGACACATATATATCTCTCCATATGTGTGTGTCATGCACACACATGATCCACACTGTTGTAAGTCCATACACCTCATGGATAAGTTGTTGGGCCTTGCTACAACATGAACAGTTGGCACATGTGTGCACACAGTAATATTACTGGAAGTATATATAGCTGCAAATGCTACCTTACTATACTAGCCTGGTACAGCAGTTGACAATGCTAAGCTACACATTATATGACTATCATGCATGTCTTACTCTGTCACATCCAAGTTTATATAGCTGTTTGCACTAGTCCCACAAACAGCCATTATACACAGTACTGTACAGAACATAGATAACATGATCAGATGTCTGGCATTTAATGCTGAGCTACATTTGTCACAGTTATGTCCCACTGCACACAGCTACACACTAATTTGTTCATGGCAGTAGTTATGCATGGCATCAGTGCATACATACCAACTGCTGCCACATATGCATGTTTCGAAGTATGTACAGTACTCTTCATAAACATCTACTACTTGCTGGTAACTACATATCTGTTACATACCTGTATGTCATGTTTGTCATTTGCAGGTCCGTCTGTGTATGTTGTGACAAAGCTATATACTTTGTTTACTGTCTGTTTGGAATTTGTAAAGTTATGGTTGTTTTTACTTATATATTTTTTTGGGTTATTAATTAAGTTATTTTTTTTACTTAATTAATATTTTAGTTTCGTAATTCAGTAACTTTATTGTTTTACTTAATTTTTTTAAGTATTTTTTTTTTCCTCTCCTGGATGTAGCTACACTCCAAATCGTGCAATGTAATGATTGCATGTGGGGATAGCAAGTGCAGTCTGCTTTTATAGGTATCTGCGCATGTGCATGTGATGCCCTCTGCACCAATTAGTGCCCAGCATTTGGTAAATGCATACAGCCTGCTGTGTGGTAATTGCAGTACACACTGTCATAGCAACCCACTGCTATAAATTGCTAAGTTATGTAGGTGTAGCCCTTTCAGATTTCCAGAGTGGGGCCCATGCTTGTTTGCTGTGGACACTGTTGTTCCATTCAGAAGGTTGGTATACTTCTTATATCTGAAGCTAGGTTTGTAGCCAGTGATGTACATGTTGTACTCAGACCTGACTGTTGCCACTTCCAGTACAGAGATATCAGTGTAGAGTTTAACTCACCCCTACAAATGCTTACACAAGATATATGTGAGTATGTAGTTTATTTTCTGCTTATATGAATAACTGCCATACATAAGTAGTTATTGCAATGTATTATTTTGGCACATGAACTGTTTGTGAACTGTCATACTGTGAATATTAATGTACTCACTTCTGCAGGGTTTGTGCTTTTTATTGTTGACATTACCACAGGATTCTCAAGAGAATTGGACAATTCCAATACTGAGTATGCCTACCTACATCCTTGGTAGACCCTGAACACACAAGTATATTGTAAATTTGGGGGGGGGTGAAGATATACAGAGAACATTATGTATTATTGTGTGAATGTTATCTTACTGGACTTAAAGGGTTGGTGTGTACCTGTTAGTTTACTAAGGCAGGTGGTCTGTCTGCATAGTTCCCAACTGTGAACCGATCCAGATGGTAGCCAGATGTTAGCCTGTTATTCATTGTCTGTGCAACCCACAGGTGTTTACAGCACTGGTACAATGGAATTGCTACAGTCAGTTGCTACCAGTACATGGCTACATCCTTTGGTATTTCTGTGTTGTACTCCTACAGAAGGGTATCCTTGTGGAAGTCCTCCCAAAGCTATTTGCAGAGTGTGTAACAGCAGTAAAGCTGATATGCCTGTGTGTTTGTGCCTCTGCCAGGCCAATGAAACGGAAACACTCAGATACATACTTGCATGGAGTCTGGGATAGGTAGTTGAAAGTGAGGTACACCTTCCAAATAATAGGGACAGTAAGTTTAGACTTGAGTGAAGCAGTGCATATGGATTAGTACACCTTTTATGAAGTACAAGTGGTGTCTACTGTTATTATTGTCATTATTCATTGTGTAATACCCCACCTTTCTGCCTAACGTCAGTACTTTTCAGAGGGATTCAAAGGGACACAACTAATATATGGTTCATACTCAGGGACATCCCTGAAAAGTAGTCACAGTTGGGAAGTATGGCCTCCACCCTATTCAGATATGCCAGTGTTTGTCCTGCTATGATACTGTGTGGGGGTTGCAAAGTGCTTCTGTAACATTATTTGCTGCTAGAATGGCTGCTTTTCTCATCACAGTCATGTAATGCAATTCCACAACAATTGCTGGTAAAGATCCACAGAACAAGCTTTGTGTTATGGCCTTCTTATTTTTCCTTTACATTCACTCATTGTAATGCATGATATATTCATTTCAGCACCAAGTTATTGTAAATCTGCTGTGGCTTAGTGGTTCTTCATGCAGTCTAGTGTGTCCAAGATCTGGGGTTTGAGACTGATATAGGTGTTTTATTTTGCTGCTGAGCAGAACAAGGGCCCTGACATACAGTGTGACTAAGGCACTTTTAAGCAGTTTTAAGCGGGTTTGCACAGGTTTGTACGATGCTTAGCAATGCTTAGCTAAGCACACACAAGCGCACACTCGCACACCCCCACTTACTACTGCTTAAAAGTGCTTACTCCCGCTAACCCCCACGCTAATTTCTTTGAAAGAAAAGAAAATGGGGAGATAGGAAAATGGTGAAAAAGGGGGCACAAAGATGATTGGACAGTAGGGAAAGCAGCTCAGGATGTGCAGGATGGGTGTAGGGAAGGTCCATAGCTGCCCATTTCTTTACCAGCAACAGCTGTGCATATTGCAGAAATTTGGAGTGAAATTTGAAACCTGCCACCCCTGAGAGAGGGGTGAGGACAACAATGTATGTTGTACTGCTAATTATAATTATCAGTTTACATGTCCTGCAGACATGTGTGCAAGATGGGCAGCTATGTATGGGGCGTAATTTTTTTGTGGGAACAGCTTGCCCTTTTTTTTTTTTTTTTTCAGGTGAGAGTGGAATGTGAGGTAGGGGAAGTAAGTATGTTGTGGGAGGTAGGTTGGGGAGGTAAACAGACAAGACAAATAAGACGCATACAGGGGCAGAATATGACACATGGGGTGGGTGAACACAATTGATGGGGAAGGATGTTTGGAAATCGCAAGCCCATGAGCCCACAGATGGCAATAGTGGAACTGAGATCCCCACCCATGGGCAGTCACCACTGCACCTTCACAGACCCAAGGGTGGCTGTGCTGGGGGCTGTGTAGGAGGGGCAGGCTTAACCATGAGTCGTGGCACTCTTGCCTCGAGCTGGCATAGAGGATCAGCGACTGTGCATTCGATCGCCCTACGTACCGCAGCCCGGACCATTCGGAGAGTGATGGGTGGCCTCCTCCGGCCATGCTTGCAGGGGGGGACAAGCCCCATCCCCTGCAGCGCTTCCACCCGAAGGTGGCACAGGGCCACCGGAGGAGGAGGTCCCAAGCTGGGCACCAGACATGCTGGTGCCAGGTGCCATCGCTAGCTGAGGTGGGAGAGGAGGGTCCGCTGGGACCGGTCTTCCCATATGTTCTATGTTTATCAGGATTTAATGTCAATATGGGTTAGTAACAGACAACAGCATTCCAAATTAGTTGTAACAGCATGCAGTAGTATTCCCATTAACCCAACACACAGGTATTCCAGCAGTTGAACAGCAAGCATAACACATGCATATTTAGAACACCAATGGACATTCCAACAGCATGCAGGATTGATTGGTGGCAACATGCCACCAAGGTTTTGGTATGTGAACAGGGCACTTGCACTGATGTACATGCAGATATTTATAAACAAACAGGACATATGTCCCAACAATGTTTTTGCGATTGCCCATACCCATTGAGTTGTGGATTGGCATTATTTATGAACATAAAGTAGGGTTGAAAGAAATCCATTAACAAATTGTATGTACTTATAACTGCACTCTACAATCCTACTGACAGCAGGTATATATCTCCTACATGTATTATTACACTAGGCAGTGTCCATGAAATTGTGAATTGGGTTTTGATAGTTGTTTATATACCTGACCTGTATCTGACATACAAACTGTTCCAGATGCGATGTTACTGCTACATATTTATATATTTAATTTATATTCATATATCTACATATCAGGCTGTCTTCAGGTGACATTTTCAGCTACATTTAAACAGACCCCTACATTTCTAGCAGCACATTGACATTTCTGGGGATGACATTCACAAGCTACTCATGTGCCAGATTAACCTGTGCATACTAGCCATGGACCAACAGTTGAGGACTGTATATATGCTTAATGACTACTGGCATTCCCTTCATCCACTTTATATGGACTTGCCCAATTGTGGATTGACAGCATTTAATACAATTGTACTATCTCCATAATGCAAGGGTATTACAACATATCAAAGAAAGTGACACAGACACAGTCCAGGCATTCTACTTTATTAATTACATTCCACACTTTTGTAGTGGCTCTCTTATTCATTTCATATTTTGGTGCATGCAGAATACTTTTATTCCAAGCCTATTATACCTTTATTAATGGGTTCCAACACTTTTTCACACTCTCTCACTTAATTTATATTACAATACATGCAGAGACTTTATTCACGGCTTATTATACCTTTATTGATGGGTTACAACACTCTTTTTCAGGCTCTCTTACTTCTTTTATATAATAATACATGCAGAAGAATTACTAACCTGCCTGGTGGCGCAGCCTTAGCAGCCTATCTGCATAGGCTTGCTGATTCGTGGCATGAACACCTGCAGCTGTAATGTAAATGAAGGGATATTGAGACATACCTATCCATAACATAGCCTACAACAGCATTCCTTAATACTTCATTCCATGACTACCTACTCAGTAGTGGGGCATTTTCCATTTGAGGGGCCTCCTGGATCCATCGGGTCATTTAGTCCTGCTTCCATCTCTTCAGGTCTGAATGGTGGTGACGGACCAGCTCACCAGTCCTTGGGATGCCTGTGGTACTGGTGAGGTCATGAGCTAACCTGTTCCAAGCCTCCGCTTTAAACTCCGTACCTTGAAACTGGTCCTGCAGGAGTCTAGACTCATGACGATGAACTAGGAGCCAAACCATGGATTTTGACTCCTCAATGCCCCACCTTTGCGCTCTAAAGCGATTTTCCTCTCCAACTCTG